>NC_057810.1:121750217-121752419 GCF_018294505.1 Triticum aestivum | reverse complement strand
CCCGCCGCCCCTCCGCCGAACCTCCTCCGCCGCCCGAGTCTGTCCGGCCGGAGCAGCGCCGCCCCGGCCATCTCCCTCCAACTCCGGCCGCGCCCCGAGCTCCGACGAACCCCTCCGGCCAGCGATCCTCGAAGCGCGCGCCAGATCCGATCGGATCCCTCTGGGTTGACTTTTTCTTCTCCCCCGAATTTCTTCCAAGTCCTTTACTGCCATAATTTTCGTTGCATGTTCATCGCATCGCATCTTTGCAACCATGGCTCCGTTTTGGGCGTGTGAGATACCAAATTGTTCGTATCGAAGAGTACATCATTTCATCCCATTGCATCATTTACATTTGAGCTCATCTTGATGCCCGAAATACTATTGGAAGAGGGCTTCATAATGTTAGTTTTAGATTCTTATCAGCACGAGCTCTTTTGTCATTTTTGCCATGATTGATGTGTGCATCCTATGGACTTGATCCCTAAATGTGTTTTGAACTTGCCATGTGTTTTTGTGATCAATGTGGTGACTAGCACAAGCATACAAACTAGGCTTCGTGATAATGCTGATTTTAGTTCCTGTTCTGTTGTAATTTTGATGCCATGTAAACATGTTGCTACAGAGAGATACATGCATAATTTGAGATACTTCAGTAAGGGTGTTTTGAAAACATGGTTTTGCTCTATCCATCCATGGTCCTGGTTGCAATTATGGAGTAGTCTAGCATGTCATTTTCGTGCTCTACTTTTGCTTCAAAATGTTTCCTGGCAGATTGTTTACATGTTATTCAATTTGGCCGAGGTTGTTGTAGTTGGTCCGGATATGCTATGATGTTGTTTCTTGCCATGTATAGCTTCTATGTCATGTCTTCTTGATGTATGTATGCTTAGTTTATCATGAAATGCTCTGTAGTGAGTGCATCGAGCTCACGAAGGTGCCTTCGTAACTAATTCAATGCCATGCTTTGTTTGCTAAACCTGTTAACGAAACTTGCGATGTTTATGTGGGTGCCATCATATTCTATGGTCCTTTTTGGCTTATGGTCAGTAAGGGACTTTTGATCTATGATTTGAGTAGATTCATGCCATGTCTTATTTTGCTATTATAAGTTCCTGTAGCATGTTGATAACCTGCTCTGAACATTGCTTCGTGATGTTGTTTATGCCATGTCCAACCTGATATTTTTTTGCACTTTCTCCATGCTAGTTTGAACCTGTTATGATGTGATTTAGCCGTAGCTCAGTGTTCCTCTTTTGTAAAGCATCTCCTGTAGATCATTGTCATATGCTTTGTTTTTATGTTGGGGTGCTGTAGCGTAGTTTCTTGTTGCATGCTAAGTAGCATCGTGCTGTTAATCGCAGCTTTGTGCCATTCTTGTCTTGCTTGCCATTTGCAAACCGTGCATCCGTTCCCGGTGATTTTTACATCGATTTCAACCGAAATCATCTCATCTTTTCAACGGCACACTTGGTTTGCCAAGTTGATGCCTTGTTCATCATCTTTCCTTACGAAGCACGCATATGCTTTGCATATCACATCTCGCATATCATGACATGTATTGCATCATGTTGTTTATGCATTGCACCGTGATTTATTGTGGTTCCTTGCTTGTGTTCTTGCTTTGAGTAGAGCCGGGAGACGAGTATGTGCATGAGG
Organism: Triticum aestivum; assembly: GCF_018294505.1. Lineage (NCBI taxonomy): Eukaryota > Viridiplantae > Streptophyta > Magnoliopsida > Poales > Poaceae > Triticum > Triticum aestivum. Next base: position 121,750,781 of record NC_057810.1, on the reverse strand, counting down.
AACCTGTTGAGTATGCTAACGAGGATCAAGCCTTCGACAACTCTGAGAACCTTGCAGGCAAGATGATCATACCTTCGATATCACTTCTATCTCTGCTTGCTAGTACTCGCTCTATCGCTATGTTAGCTCTACCTGCCATTGTTTACCATGCCTACCTATTGCCATGTCAAACCTCTAACCATCCTGTCCTAGCAACCGTTGATTGGCTATGTCACCGCTTTTGCTCAGCCCCTCTTATAGCATTGTTAGTTGCAGGTGAAGATGAAGTTTGTTCCAGGTCGGAACGTGGTTATTTTTGGGATATCACAACATCTCCTGTTTAAATTAATGCACCTTATATACTTGGTAAAGGGTGGAAGGCTCGGCCTTATGCCTGGTGACTTGTTCCACTCTTGCCGCCCTAGTTCCGTATACCGGTGTTATGTTCCTTGATTTTGCGTTCCTTACACGGTTGGGTGATTTATGGGACCCCCTTAACAGTTCGCTTTGAATAAAACTCCTCCAGCAAGGCCCAACCTTGGTTTTACCATTTGCCACCTAAGCCCTTTTCCCTTGGGTTTTCGC
>NC_057810.1:121742718-121749826 GCF_018294505.1 Triticum aestivum | reverse complement strand
GGAAACTTGAGGGCTGGTTTTACTCGTAGCCTGTCTCATCCGGTGTTGCCCTGAGAATGAGATATGTGCAGCTCCTATCGGGATTTGTCGGTGCATCGGGTGGCTTTGCTGGTCTTGTTTTACCATTGTCGAAATGTTTTGCGAACCGCGATTCCGAGACTGATCGGGTCTTCCCGGGAGAAGGTCTATTCCTTCGTTGACCATGAGAGCTTGTGATGGGCTGAGTTGGGACACCCCTGCAGGGTATATAATCTTTCAAAAGCCGTGCCCGCGATTATGAGGCAGATGGGAATTTGTTAATGTCCGGTTGTGTGACTTCATTAAAATGCATCAACCGCGTGCGTAGCCATGATGGTCTCTTCTCGGCGGAGTCCGGGAAGTGAACACAGTTTGTGTTATGCTTGACGTAAGTAGTTTCAGGATCACTTCTTGATCGCTTCTAGCTTCTCGACCGACGCGTTGCTTCTCTTCTCGCTCTCACTTGCGTATGTTAGCCACCATATATGCTTAGTGCTTGCTGCAGCTCCACCATATTACCCTTTGCCTACCTATGAGCTTAAATAGTCTTGATCTCGCGGGTGTGAGATTGCTGAGTCCTCATGGCTCACAGATTCTACCAAAACAGATGCAGGTGCTGAGGATACTGGCGCAGATGGCGCAACTGAGCTGAAGTGGGAATTTGATGAGGCCCTTGGTCGTTACTATGTATCGTTTCCAGATGATCAGTAGAGGAGCCCAGTCGGGACGATCGGGGATCTAGCATTTGGGGTTGTCTTCTTTTCTTTTGAAATTAACCGTAGTCGGTCTATGAGTGTACTTTGAATGATGTATGAACTTAAATTATGTATTGTGTGAAGTGGCGATTGTAAGCCAACTCTCTTTATCCCATTCTTGTTCATTACATGGGATTGTGTGAAGATGACCCTTCTTGCGACAAAACCACCATGCGGTTATGCCTCTAAGTCGTGCTTCGACAGGTGGGAGATATAGCCGCATCGTGGGTGTTACAAGTTGGTAATCAGAGCCATCCCCGACTTAGGAGCCCCCTGCTTGATTGTTTGCTGGCGATGTTGAGTCTAGAACAAAAATGTTTTGAGTCTTAGGATTATATATATCGGAGAGTAGGATTCTTTTTACTCCTCAGTCCCTTCGTCGCTCTGGTGAGGTCTCCTGACGTAGATGTTTTGACTATCCTCTTCTCAAAATTTCACTAAAAAAATTTAGGATCACGCGGGTATCTTGGAATCGTTCCGATGGTTTTGTGACGAGAACATTGTTCTTGGTGCCTCCTGACATTTAGGGGTTGTGGCAGTGTCCCGGGGAGTTGAGCTCTGAGGTGTTGTCGTCACAATTTTATCGTTGCAGTTCTGGAATACCTGAGCTTTGTCGACATCGAAAATCTCTTTTGTACAGTTGTTGGTGAGATAACCCCGATAACCCAGTACTGGGGCGAGCTTAGGAGTATTGCCATAACTCGTATAACGGATGCTTTTCGAAGGTTGAGGTACACGATTTCCAAAGGTTTCTTGGTTATGTGTTGACGGATGGATACAGCTGGATGTAGGGATTGTTAGTTTGGGTGAGATATATTGCTTCCCCTGTATCCCCAACACCTGATTGCATAACCAGAAAGTTTCGGGAGTTTATAGGTGGGATTCAAGTAGCTCTAGCATTTCTTCCGCAGATATTTGGTTTGTGATTGGGTAATCCTTACCACTTATTTGTTCCAGTTGTACCTTGTTTATTTCATTCATCAATCTCTATTCAAGTGGCTTCTCACCTTAATGGACGTGTGATGTTTGCTTTGGAATTCATTCATTCATCTTTGTTCGAATGTTTATTGTGAAGACTATATGTTGCAATTTCTATCCGATTGATTCAACTTGTCTATCTGTCTATCAAGATGCTAACGGATGTCACCCTCTTCAGGATGGCTCCGCCAACGCATCTGAATCCGGATCGCAATGATGGGAGTCAGGCGAACCCTCCACCTCCACCTCCACCTCCGGAGGCATGGCAAGCTTTGATGGCAGCCTCTAACGCCCATGCTCAGATGATGATCCAGCTCATGCAAGAGCGCAACCAAGGCCAAGGCAACCAAGGGAATCAAGGTCAAGGGCAGTTCAATCATCAGCCTCAGTTTCCTACCCTCAACCAATTCCTTGCAAATCAGCCGAAGTCTTTCAGCTATTGTGTCGAGGCCACAGACGCCGATGATTGGCTCGTGGATATCAACAAGCATTTTGAATGCAGCAATGTCAGGCCTGAGGACTATGTCAAGTTCGCTTCTTTTCAGCTCAAGGATCAGGCAGCTGATTGGTTCCAGCAATACAAGGATTCCAGAGGTGGTCGAGTGATTACTTGGACTGATTTCTGTCAGGACTTTAAAGCTCACCATATTCCTACCAGTGTTGTTGAGAGCAAGCGTGAGGAGTTCCGCAATCTCAAACAAGGCAACATGTCAGTGTATGAATACAACAAGCAGTTTCAGAAACTTGCTCGCTTTGCTAAGCAAGATGTTCCAGATGAGAAGAGTATGATCTATCAGTTCAGAGGTGGCCTTAGAGAGGATCTGCAGTTAGCTCTCGTTCTTGTTGAGCCTACTCAGTTTGATCAATTCTACAATATGGCACTCAAGCAAGAAGGTGCTCAGCTCAAGTGTGAGGCTTCTAAGAAGAGAATCACAGATGCAGTGCAATCTTCTTCTTCCTCACAAGTGGCAGCTAAGCAGCAGAAGTTCTACCTGCCTCCTCCTCCGTTTCATCAGCCTTACCAACAGAAGAACTCAAGTGGTCGTGGATCTTCCCACCCACCCAACCCAAGCTATCAGAACAAGTCTCAGCCTCAAGCTCCAAGGTCAAGTGCTCCTTATCACCATCCGCTCTCTGAAGTGACTTGCAACAAGTGCCAGCAGAAAGGCCACTACGCGAACAAATGCTTCAATCAAAGGTGCCTTCCTCCTCCTCCTCCTGTGAGATCTTCAAGCAATGCGGTGGTCAAGCATAATCCAAAGTCTGCAAAGGTGAACATGATGAATGCAGCTCAGGCAGAGGATTCTTTAGATGTGATCATGGGTAATCTTCCTGTTAATGATATTCTTGCAAAAGTCTTATTTGATACTAGTGCATCGCATTCTTTCATGTCATATCCTTTTGCATCGAAGCACAATTTTGACACAGAGGAGTTACCTAGTGCTATGCAAGTTATTTCTCCAGCCAAGTGTTTGAGATCTACCTTATTGGTTCCAAATGTCGGTATCAAGATGGGCGACTATAAATTTCTGTCTTCTCCAATTGTTCTTGGCGATTCTGCTATTGATCTAATTCTTGGGATGGACTAGCTTTCTAAGCACAAGTCGCAGCTTGATTGTGCTGCCAGGCAAATTCAATTGACACACCCTTGTGAGGATGTTATCATCTATGCCGCTCGTGATGAAACCATTCGGTTGTTTTCTCTCAATGAGAAGGGCGAATTGGATGCTATTTCTCAAATTCCAGTCGTTTGTGAGTACCAAGATGTCTTTCTAGAAGAGCTTCCGGGTATGCCTCCTCATCGGCCAGTCGAGTTCGTTATTGATCTTGAACCTGGAACGGAACCCGTTTGCAAGCGTCCATACAAGCTTGGACCCAAGGAGCTGAAGGAATTGAAGAAGCAGCTCGATGAACAAGAGCGTCTGGGTTTGATCAGACCGAGTTCTTCCCCATGGGGTTGTGGAGTTCTTTTTGTCCAGAAGAAGGATGGCACGGACCGACTTTGTGTCGATTACCGTCCATTGAACAAGAAGACAATCAAGAACAAGTACCCACTTCCCAACATCAATGAGCTTTTCGAGCAACTCAAAGGTGCTAAAGTTTTCTCCAAGCTTGACCTTCGTATGGGTTATCATCAGATTCGCATTCGTGAACAAGATATTCCCAAGATAGCATTCAGAACAAGCTATGGTTCTTATGAATATACTGTCATGTCTTCCGGCCTTGTCAATGCTCCTCCAACATTCTCTCGCATGATGAACTTTATCTTCAACCCCTACACCAATGAATTCGTTCTGGTGTATCTCGATGATATTTTGGTCTTCTCCAAGAATAAGCAGGATCATGCCAAACATTTGCGATTGGTGCTCGACAAGCTCAGAGAGCATCAATTCTATGCGAAGTTTTCCAAATGTGAGTTCTGGCTTGATGAAGTTCTTTACCTTGGCCATATCATCTCTGCCAAGGGCATTGCTGTTAATCCCGCAAAGGTTTCTGCAGTTGTGAATTGGGAACCTCCTCAGAATGTCAAGCAGCTCCGCAGTTTTCTTGGTCTTGCAAGCTATTGCCGAAGATTCGTTGAGAACTTCTCTAAGATTGCAAAGCCTCTTTCCAACCTCCTCCAGAAGCATGTCAAGTATGTCTGGACGCCTAAGTGTGACGTCGCTTTCAACACCCTCAAAGAGAAGCTAGTCACAGCTCCTGTTTTGACTCCTCCTGATGAATCCAAGCCATTTGAAGTTTTCTGTGATGCTTCCCTTCAAGGTCTCGGTGCTGTGTTGATGCAAGAGAAGAAAGTTGTGGCCTATACCTCTTGTCAGTTGGAGCCCAACGAAAAGAACTATCCCACTCACGATCTTGAGTTGGCGGTAGTTGTCCATGCATTGATAACATGGAGACATCTCTTATTGGGAAGGCAAGTGGATATTTTCACCGATCACAAGAGCCTCAAGTATATCTTCACTCAACCCAACCTTAATCTCAGGCAAACTCGATGGGTCGAGATGATTCAAGAATACAATCCGAGTATCGAATATACTCCTGGCAAGGCGAATGTGATTGCAGACGCTCTGAGCAGAAAGGCTTATTGCAACAGTCTAATTCTCAAGCCGTTTCAACCGGATCTCTGTGAAGCCTTCCGCAAGCTGAATCTTCAAGTTGTTCCTCAAGGCTTTCTTGCCAACCTCATAGTCTCTCCTACTTTGGAAGATCAAATTCGTGAGGCACAACTACTGGATACCATGGTGAAGAAGGTGAAACGTGGTATTGACAAGGGCATTCCTAAATACAAGTGCTATCGCTTGGATGGCAAAGATACTCTTTTCTTCGAGGATCGAATTGTGGTTCCAAAAGGTGATCTGAGAAAAGTCATCATGAACGAGGCACACAATTCCCTCCTATCCATTCATCCTGGAAGTACAAAGATGTACCATGACCTCAAGCAGTCGTATTGGTGGACTCGAATGAAGCGAGAAATTGCTCAATTCGTGAATGAATGTGATGTCTGCAGAAGAGTGAAAGAAGAACACCAACGACCAGCTGGTCTCCTCCAACCTCTTGCTATTCCGGAATGGAAGTTTGACCATATCGAGATGGACTTCGTGACTGGTTTTCCTAAGTCCAAGCGTGGAAATGATGCTATCTTCGTTGTCATTGACAAGCTTACCAAAGTGGCTCATTTTCTTCCTATCAAAGAATCTATCACAGCAGCCCAGCTGGCAGAGCTATACACCTCCAGAATTGTCTCCTTGCACGGCATTCCACAATTGATATCTTCAGATCGTGGAAGCATCTTCACTTCTAAGTTTTGGGACTCCTTCCAGACGGCCATGGGCACCAACATTCGTTTCAGCACAGCTTTCCATCCTCAAACAAGTGGCCAAGTCGAGCGAGTCAATCAAATCCTTGAAGATATGCTCAGGGCTTGTGTCATCTCTTTCGGTATGAAGTGGGAAGATTGTCTTCCATATGCCGAGTTCTCCTACAACAACAGCTTCCAAGCGAGTTCGGGCAAGGCCCCATTCGAAATTCTCTGTGGCAGAAAGTGTCGTACTCCTCTCAATTGGTCTGAGATAGGTGAACGCCAACTTCTTGGCAACGACTTGATCACAGAAGCCGAAGAAATGTGCAAAGTCATTCGTGAGAATCTCAAAGCCGCGCAATCGCGCCAAAAGAGTTACTATGATAGCAAGCACCGTGACTTGGCTTTTGAAATCGAAGACCATGTCTATCTCCGCGTCTCTCCAATGAAAGGCACTCGTCGCTTCGGTATCAAAGGGAAGCTTGCCCCTAGATACGTGGGTCCTTTCAAGATCATTGGCAAAAGAGGCGATCTCGCCTATCAACTTAAGCTTCCATCCAACTTTGCAAACGTGCATGATGTGTTTCACGTGTCACAGCTTCGCAAGTGCTTCAAGACTCCTGAGCGCACTATCAACTTCGAAGAGATCGACCTCCAAGAAGATCTCTCTTATCATGAGCACCCGGTTGCTATTCTTGAAGAAACTGAGCGCAAGACTCGCAACAAGTCAATCAAATTCCTGAAAGTGAAGTGGTCACACCATTCCGACCGAGAAGCCACCTGGGAGCGCGAGGATCACCTCCGTTCCGAATATCTGGAGTTCTTTCAGTCCTAGATCTCGGGTCAAGATCCTCTTGTAGTGGTGGAGTGTTGTAACACCCCGGATGTAACTTTCCATCTTTGTAACTCCAACTCTTGCCATTTTCGGCCATGTGATATGATATTCCCTTCGTGGTTGGGTTTTGTCTTTTGTTTTGCATTTTATTCATGTCATGCATATCATATCATGTCATCATGTGCATTTCATTTTGCATACGTGTTCGTCTCATGCATCCGAGCATTTTCCCCGTTGTCCGTTTCGCAATCCGACACTCCCACATGCACCGGCGCACCCCTCTTGTCTCTTTTCGTGTGCGGGTGTTGAACGTCCTCGGAATGGACCGAGCCTTGCCAAGTGGCCCTGGTATAGCACCGGTAGACCACCTGTCAAGTTTCGGGTCATTTGGAGCTCGTTTGGTACTCCAACGGTTAACCGCTTATCCGCAAAGGCCTCTTTTGAGTTGCAGCCCAACACCCCTCCAAAACAGCCCAATAACCCATCTAACTCCCCTCCATGCTCTCGGTCGTTCGATCACGATCGTGTGGGCGAAAACCGCACCTCATTTGGACACTCCTAGCTCCCTCTACCTATAAATATAGATCCCTTCCCCGAAATCCGGACGAAACCCTAGTCTCCCCGCTCCCCTCGCGCCGCCGGACAAAATCCGGACGGCCGGACATGTCTGCCCGCGCCACCGGACGAATTAGGCCGCGCCACGTGTCGCCGCCGCGCCAGCCC